>NC_060962.1:3021731-3031731 GCF_910589235.1 Vespa crabro
TTCTTTGTTGTGGTTATTTGTAAAAGCGAAGGAAGATATCGAGGGTGGAAGAGAAGGTTTTGCTTTCTTTCCATCGCTGGTAAAATATTGAGGAGAGAAAGAAAGAAAGAAAGAGAGAAAGAGAGAGAAAGAGAGAGAGAGAGAGAGAGAGAGAGAGAGAGAGAGAGAGAGAGAGAAGAGGCAAAGAGACTCATAGATCTACTTCCCTTTTGCTATCGCTGCATTTTACGATCCGATTTGCTAGAATCCTCGTTTCTAGTTTCTTTCACTTTCTTCTCTGTTATATTGTCTTTTAGATCAATGAGAGAAGGATCTCTTAGACGAAACTAATTATGCGAAACGGAGTACACGACAAAGCGATAGGTTTCTATCGAATCGAATACTATGTAGAGACACGTTATACCAACGATTCACCCTCCGGCATTATTCTATCGGAGACGATGCGTTACGTTACCTAGTCGCTTCGATTTTCTATCCTTATCTCTCTCTCTCTCTCTTTCTCTCTTTCTCTCTCTCTCTCTCTCTCTCTCTCTCTCTCTCTCTCTCTCTCTGTCTGTGTCTTCTCCTTTCTCTATCTCTCCGTCCAGAATCCCTTTGATTTTACCTTCCATTGTACGCCCGAACGTTCCTGAAAAAACGTTTCGATATGTTTCCCTCTCTTTTGTATCGATCCTTTGTCTTTCCCTATTTTTTTTCTACCCTTCATAAATGCAACGTGATTTTTATGTAATACAGCACAGGTGTACATTGTCGATATTTTAGTTTTTTTTCTTTTCTTTTTTGTTTTTATTTTTTTTTTTATTTTTTTTTTTTTTTTTTATTTATACGAACATAGGTACCTCGTACGTATAGACTCACAATCGCGAGTAACAATTTATTTAACGATGTCAATTACGTGTTTTCGTATGATATCGATTCATAACAATGATTAATAAATAATTAATAAAGATTTAAAACGATGAAAATTGTATTCAAGGAATTACGTTTAATTCAAAGAAGTTCGTGAGGAGACTCACGTAGCGAATGTTATCATTGATGAGTTGCTTATAAAATAGAATAGTGAAAATAGAAAAGAATTGAAAAGTTATAAGAGGCACGTTCCCTTTAGAAATTCAAAGTCCGAAGATATTCTTTTTCCGTTGATTTCGCAAAATAAATGTTCGTTTCTTGGAAATGCGAGAGATAAATTCTATTGTCGCGAGCGCGCAAACATCGCGTATGTGTACGTGAAAACTCCCACACGTTCGTCACACGTCACTTAATGCCAGTCTTCTTTTCTACTTCACGATAATGCTTTATTTCTCTTTCTCTCTCTCTCTCTCTCTCTCTTTCTCTCTTTCTTTTATCTTTTATCTTCTCTTTTTATTTATTTCTTTTTTTCTCTTTTTTTTTCTTTTTTTAGATATTATTTATAACATTAGTAAGATTAAGTAGAATTTAAATGGTAATTATCGACGATGATCGAATAATGAGATATCGAAAAATATTCAGTTAAACGTAAAAATATCTTTTGAAGTTCCTTTCATTAAAAAATAATTAATTGGAAGATACTTTTTTTTTTCTTCTTTATTTGAAATGTTACTGGATTTTTTATAGAAAAATATATTGACGTTTTATAGAAAATTATCTCTCTCATTAATTAACGATCACGAGTTTAAAAAATATTTCCGTTTTGGACTGTTCAATGCATCCTGAAAAAAGTCAGTTGCTTTTATTCGTCAAATATTCTGGTACGTACTCGTTTGTGTCATTAGCAGCATATTCGATAAGCTCGGATTCTAGTTTTTTTCGTATTTAATTCGAATTCGTAACGAAAACTATATTTTCCATATACCCCGCTTTTGAAATCGTCCTTTTTTTTTTGTTTCTATTTTCCACTTCGTTTTTCATCCCGTATTGGCAGACCCGAGTTTCCAAAGCCTTCTGTTAAATCCACTTTCGGGAAAGATTTGCATTTAAAATATGCAAACTAATTGAAATTATTTCAATTGATTTCGATTTATCGTATCGACGATTCATCATTTTTATCATTTCGTCTTCTCATTCATCTTTCTTTTGTTTTCTATATCAAAAGAAAAATAAAAAAAAAAAAAAAAAGATGAAAAAAGTTACCACGAGAATACGTGATATATTCTTCCTGATAAAAGTCGAAGAAGACGAGCTGATCCGAGATCGAAGATAAATCGGTATTCGATTACTACGATCTGCATGTCGCCGAGTAAGCGGATTGGAAAAGTCGACTTTTGGTATTTCCAATAACTCGCGCGTTGATATAGGTTTGGAGGTTTTATTTTCTAATCCGGAAGCGATGGTACTTACGTACACCGGCAGTCAATAATAGCATACCACTCGATTTCACTCTTCGATAGGAGAAGCTTTTCTTTCTATCAATTTTATCCTATCGTATAAGGAACAAAAAAAATATATATATATATTTATATTTATATATATATATATATTTATATTATATATACAATATAAATATATATATATATATATACATATATATATATATATATATATATATATATATATGATTTTGTATCAGAAATGTTTATAGCTATTTGAAATGTGACAATAAATCGAGTAGGTAATATTTCTCTCTTCAAAACTGGTGACAAGCCAACGAGTTCTCAATTC
Organism: Vespa crabro; assembly: GCF_910589235.1. Lineage (NCBI taxonomy): Eukaryota > Metazoa > Arthropoda > Insecta > Hymenoptera > Vespidae > Vespa > Vespa crabro. The sequence continues at coordinate 3,024,372 of NC_060962.1, forward strand.
ACGTAAATATTGCTTTTTTATTACGCGTGATCGTTACCAGGATAACGAATTGAGATCCATATTTTTCCGAGCAATCGAAAGAATTGCTTACTCATTCGTTCGTGAGCCTATGGATATATATGTATATATATTTATATATATATATATATATATATATATATATATATATATATAAAGTTACGATAATATATTTCTTTTTATACGACTAAAATAATATGAGAAAGATAAGTGAACCCTTTTCTATTAGTGTGAAATTGATTGGTATATTGGTATTATTGATTATAGGAAATATTTATGTTAACGTTATTGTATAATGAGTATATAAAACAGTTTATTCGAAATATTTAAAAATTTCATGTTCAGTTTCTCAATTGAGTTTTCGAAAGAATTGTATGTGTGTGTATGAACATAGGTTAAAAAGTGAATAATTTATTTAGTGTATTTCATTTTTCATCGATGGTAGAATAGTACTGTTATGGGAGTTTGGATTTATGAGAGAACTCTCGATGCGTTACTTTATCCAAGAAATTCTGGTATCAATGGTATTGTAAGAAAACTCGCATTCTTACGGATATTGCGTATTGCGACTGGGTTCGACCGCATAAATACGAGAGTCGAATCAAATCCCACTGTATTTTCTCCCTTTTGGTAAATATTGAGACAGACCTATTCGTTTCGTTCGTGAAATTTTTGAACGAACGGGAACGATCGCTTGGACGACTGTCCAACGAATAAAAAAAAGAAAAAAGAAGAAAAGAAAAAAAAATAGAAAAAAGAAAACAAAGGAAAAAGAAAAAGAGAACGTAAACGATTGAAAAGTCGATGACATAGATTTGGTCTCTTTTTTATTTTTTTTGTTTAATTTATCTCTATCTCTCTCTTTCTCTTTCTCGTTAATTCATACCGATCCTCTTTTATCCCCTAAATAAATATATATTCCTTTGAAAGGATTCGAATCAGGAAAGAAAAACTTTTACGAGTCTTATTCACATGTGTACATGTTCATGCATACGTGTATATTCCCAGTCGATCGATATTCGAGATTACTTGTTCTCTCTCGGAAAAAAGCATTGGAAAATATTTTTTTCCTTCTAACGTAACCATAATGCGTGAAAATGTTCTCGTGAATTCATTATTAACGTACGTACATACGTCAGGTAAATCCTGACGTATGCTTTTAATGCGTACCAATTAAATATTTATCTGCAAAATTTCCTATTTATATATATGTCTATATTATTATTATTATTATTATCATTATTATTATTATTATTATTATTATTATTATTATTATAATATATATATATATATATATATATATACATAGTTTATTATATTTCTATCGCGTTTCTATTTTTACAAAACCTGTTAGAAAACTAGAGAGAGAAATGTTATATCATCGATCGGGACAAAATCTTACGGAAATAAATCGGTACTTACTCGATATAGAATTCAACCAACGTTTGTAGTAATTCCAACGATTCTTTTCATTGCGAAATCGATTAATCAAGAATCAAAGGAACGCAATCGACGAAAGTCGGTTGATTTTTAAGGGCGGAAGAATGAAGCTGAGAGTACATTGGTTGATAGCCGAGCGAGAAATTTCTTGAAATCGAAATTACATTGTTAAGCCGGCCGAGAGACTTTGAAACGTAACTATGGGTCGTTGCATCGTTGACCCTTATCCACTACTCTGCACTTGTGCACGATCTCACGAAACGGACCGAGCTTTCTCCGACACCAGTCGAAGAGCCGTAATTTAACCTCACTGATTTTTCTCTTGTTTCTTTCTCTCTCTTTCTCTCTCTTTCTCTCTCTCTCTCTCTCTCTCTCTCTCTCTCTCTCTCTCTTTTGTTTTTCTCTTTTTCTTTTCCTCTTTCTTCCACACAATTTCTTTTTTACGAATACCCTCTTTATAATATTCCTCGTTCATTATTACAAAGACATTAACTTTTTATCGAAAATGAATCATTCGAATTGATCAAATTTAGTTAAATTTAGATTCTATCTTCGTTAAAATTCTTCGTGGATAAGCAATCTTATAATTTTTTTACTTTTCTCTCTCTCTCTCTCTCTCTCTCACTCTTTTCTTTCCTTTTTTTTTTTTTTTTTTTATAAAGAGTAAATGCCCTTTGCCGAGATACGATGGACAATTATACTACCTTTGTTCTACGTTATCGTAGAATGTTGGTTTTAATTCACCCGTTAACGTTCAGTCTTCGTTAAACTTCGCTAACGTTCAGTGCGAATAAATTAAAGTCGAGAAGATTGATAAAATTCGTTCGAACTCGGTCGTCATTCTTTGTTCGAAGTTTTTTTCGAGGATGTTCCTGGTATCAAACGAAATAACAATTACTTTCGTTTAAACGAGACTACCTTGAAAACAATCAAAATTTGACGTCTCGTATTTGTTACGTCGTCATTTCGATAAAACATTTTTAAAGAGACATTGTTTCTACATGTGCACGTACGTTCGTCATATGTTTACATACTAGCAAATATCAATTTGCATATTAATCGACTGATAATTATTTTCTTGCAAAAGTATAAGATACGTAAATTTGTAAGATAAACGATATAGATATTTTCTTTATAACGAATATGGTATATGCAAAATATTATTACACGTATGTTCGATCAACGAATTTGTTTTTTTTTTCCATTATTCTTCGCTTATTAATCAGGATCATTAAATATATTTCATGCAAATTATTATCACGAAAAACGATCCTTTGACAGAAATAGAATTTGTCAATATTGCTTGAAGTTTCGTATTTATCATCTTACATTTTATTTTAACTCGATAATTAATAAAACAAAAGGAGTGATATAGTTAGCATTATGATGGATACGTAGAAAAGAAAGTCGATGGAATTTTGAGAATTATATTTAGAAGAAAAAAAATTTGTGTAAACGATATTTAAGTCGCCTGACAACTATAAAGTGTGGCATGAGATATAAGTATTTTTAAAATTTATCTCGAAGAAAAGAAAAGAAGAGAAGAGAAAAGAAGAGAAGAGAAGAGAAGAAAAGAGAAAAAAGATAAGGTCGAGGAATCCTTTTCTTTCCAACATTATACAGTTCGAAGGAGGGTGCTTTGGAAACTTTTCTTGAGCAAAGAAAACCCTTCTCGGAAGAGAGTTACATACACATAGAAAGATAAAAAAAGATGGTGAAGGGACGTATGACAGAGAGACAGAGAGAGAAAGAGAAAAGGATAGTGAAACACGTAGCTTCGTTTAATCCGTTCTGTCGTGGCGAGAAAATGACGAAGACGACAACGATGACGACAACGATAGGAAAGACTAAGTAAGAAGGAGTAGAAAAAGAAACAGGCAAAAATAGAAGAATAACGTGTGACATGGAACAAAGAGAAAAAGATGGAAAGTGACAGAGGGTGTTCTTTTTCAATGGAAACTCAACGAAGCGATATCATTTTGAAGACAAAAGAAAAAGAAAAAAAAGAAAGAGAGAGAGAGAGAGAGAGAGAGAGAGAGAGAGAGAGAGAAAGCAACAAAAGAAAAATATAACGATAAGAAAAATTTTTAGGGAAAAATTCATGTACTTATGTATAATATATATATACGGTATATACTATTGAACTAGTCAAGAAGGGACGATTTTAAAATCAGATTTGTATGTCTCTTACATTCCTTGTTCTCCCTCTCTCTCTCTTTCTCTTTTTTCTCTCTCTTTTTTCTCTCTCTCTCTCATTTTTCTCTTTCTCTCTTTCTCTCTCTCTCTCTCTCTCTTTCTCTCTTTCTCTCTTTCTCTCCCTCTCTCTTTCTCTTTACCTACCATCCCACCCTTTGCTACCCACGCAGCTAGCAACCTTCGCCGCCCCGCAGCGATTTTCTAGGTCGACCCGCATTTTTCGCCTTGTCCCAAATATCGAGGTTGCTCGTTTCGTCTCCGACTCGTCGATCGATTTTCTACCCTCCTCAGCCATTTATACTAGCACGTTCGTTATACAGGCTGAACTCTCTCTCACTCTCTCTCTTTCTCCTTTTCTCTTACTCTCTCTTTTTCTTTTTCTTTCTCTCTCTCTCTCTCTCTCTATCTTTTCCGTCTTTCTCTTTCTCTTTCTATCTGTCTATCTATTTTCTTGCGATCGTAGCCTAGCCAGGATGATTAAAACCGGCGCACCTTTGCGGTCTGCTTTTCGGTGGATGTAATTATCGTTAATACTTGACTTCGGTTTTTTACTTTTTCTCGTATCGTTCATTGAAATAATAATTTATCGACTTACGATGATTTCGTTTTATTAAGTCATGTCTTCTCGTGGTATAAGGATTATTTTCTCTTCTTCTTATTATTTACTTATTTCTTTTTTTCTTTTTTTTATATATAATATATATATATATATATATATATATATATATATGTATGTATGTATATATATATAATTGTTTACCTTTATCTTTGATTGAAATATTTTCTATTCTATTGTCCTTGAATGTTACAGTGAAATTAGTCACTTATCAACAAACCAATTCTCATTGAGCTCATCATCTATGGTATACAAATATCAATTTGTTCTTTGTTCTTTCTTCTTTTTGAACAAATAGAAAATTGTTTTACGAATGTTTATGGTAGAACATAAACGTAACCATTAAAGCGAACGTTCATATGTAAATAATATTGAAGTTATACATTTGAATCGTGTATATTTCGTTAGTAAAATAATAAATAAAAGTCGATGATTTGTATTTTTATTAGAGTATCGTAATTTTATAAATTTATAAGAGAATAAGTCGATTTTTAGTTTGTATTTAATATTGATCGAATGATATTCGAATGACAAGTGAAAATGTTTTTTACATTTTTTTCGGCATGAAGAGTTCCAAGTTTCTTGCGTTTACATGCGTGAATTGAATCAAATGTTCTATTCAGGATCAAGGTAAACTGGCTGTGGTATGAGGTAACGATAGCTTGAATTGCATCTACTTATCGAAGTTACCTGTTGGAAAGGAATCATATCGCGTTACACAATTTCCTTTTACGTTTTCATATCATTCCGAGGGATGCTGAAAGCAAATATTATCCGTTCGACGAAATGTTAGTAGCTTATAGTTATTATACTTAATATATTCTTCGATATTTATATAAATGGAAAATGATAAACATCATTTGAAATACAATATGATATTTACAATATTATTAAATTTATATATTATTTATACTGATTATGTTTAATTCTTGTACGAGATCCATCACTAAAAATTATCATTTTATTATTTAATATATTTTTAGAGATGAACTGTATACAAGAAAAAAATATATATATATATATATTTCTTTGTTTTGTTTTTAATATATTTACTCGGAGAGCGTGACAAAAATTCGTTTCGGTCAAAAATGAATTTTCACGTTGGGATAATTTTCCTTTTTTTTTTTCTTTTTCTCCGTCGTTTAATTTGTTTATTTAAACGAGGGAAATGCGAGTATCTATTACGTATAACGTCATATAAATTACATGTGCGTTCCGTTAGTTCATCCACTCTTGGATAAGCAAAAAGATGATCCAATGGGATACAGCATCCTTCCTAGGTCCACGGGGACTACTCGAGCACGTGAGAGAAACACTTCTTATTAAATGAGTCGGCAAAGCAGTCTCAACGCAAAATGCAAATCGGACTCGCATAATCGGAATCACAGCTTAAAGTACTTTTGCATAATATTATCTTAACGCTTACAACGTGCTACGGATAACCACGAATACGATTCCCCCCTCTCTTCTCGTCCCTTTTTCTTATTCCAGAAACTATCTAGGGATCTCAAAACGATGAGAGAGTTAGAGAGAGAGAGAGAGAGAGAGAGAAAATGAGAAGGACTACTTTAGACCCTTTACACGTTTATGAGTCGTCTCTTGTATATAAACACACTGTAAGCTTTTATTTTAGAACTGTTGTTTCTTCTTTTCTATGTACCTTTTACATGATGCCATTACCTCATTCGCTTACACACATAGTAAAAGAAAAAAGTTCATTAATGAGAGCGTTTCTGTATTATACAGATACTCTTAGTCGCACCTACTGCTCTCCTTTTTTCTTTACCTGTTTTCTTTTCTTTCTTTCTTTCTTTTTTTTCTTTTTTCTTTTTTTCCAATAGATAAGTCAACAATATCTAAAGTTTTATGCTATGGTGAAAATGTGTATGTTAAAAATAAAAATAAATGAAAAGAAAAAAAAGAGCAGCTATACGCAAATTTCGTGTACTTTGGAAAATTGCAAATGCAAGCTTGATCAAAAGTTCGGTTAAATTAATGAGAAGCAGTGGCCTTAAGTATCTTCAAGTGGTTACTTAAGTAAACTGCAGAGGAAGGAAAGTTAATTAAGTCCTTTTACCATGTCTCTTTTTCATTAGGATTAAATACAAATCTATCGCAAATTTATTCTTCTTTTTGTTATTTTTTTCCTTTTACTTTTTTTTCCTTCAATTTTTTTTATTTCCGAAGATTTTTGGCTTGATGCCATTTGAGTTATATTAAATTAGTTGAATCTACTTAGGTATATTCGTAAATATTACGCAGAGATAAACATACGTATATATATATATATATATACGTATACATATGTATATATATATATATATATATATATATATATATATATATATATATATATATATATACAGGTATTTTCGAATATAGTCTCCTGCGTGAACAAGAGGGTTAACACAACAACGACGAAGTACGTCTGATTGATTGCATCTGTTCGATTGATCGGCATTGCACATTCGTATTACAATCGCGCATTCGATTGGTTACCAATCCAATCTAATTTACACGCGATGGATGGGCGCAAAGGCAACTGATCACTAATAATCCCCGCTCGAGTGGCGAACATGTATAGAGACGACAACGATAGGCGCATATTCGCGTAGTATACGGGGCCCTGGCCGTTTGCACTTCATCGATATCGATAAAGTAAGATACGTAACACTTTATGGAACCGATAGCGGTTCTATGAAAGCGATCACTTGATATTTGTACGGCCTTTCTAATTCTATGAAATATATTTTTTTTCTTTTTTCTTTTTTTTTCGTTTTCTTATTTTTACTTTAACAGTACGAGATTGACGTGAATAATCTTTGCGTACTATTGATAATGTTTGAATTAACCTCGGTTAAAGCACAACATTGAATTAACGATCTTTAAACAGATTTGCAATTATAAATAATGGCGAATTTGAAAGGATTATATTGAGCCTCTTTTTCATTCAAACATTAAATTTATAAAAAGGAATGAAATTGATGGTAGCTATGGGAACATTTATATGCTCAACTGGATATTACAAATATCGAACGTGAAATCGTTCGAATATTTTTAAAATATAGCGTTGTGAATTTTTCTCTCCGA